>NC_090765.1:6155948-6170948 GCF_036898095.1 Palaemon carinicauda | reverse complement strand
GAAACGGGCTTAACATTAGAACGGCTTGCCAAGTTCTGCAACCATATGAAGGAGGCGAAAGAAATGTTACAAGAATGGTTCGCTCGATGCAATTCTCAAATAAGGTCGATGACATCATGACTCCCTACAGGATGCTCTTGGATCGAAAAAAGAAGCAGCGGCAACAACTTCCGATCACAATGTTCTTCCAGCCTCGCAAAAAAGAGCCAGTTCCTCCTGCTAGTACGCCTTCGGAAGAAATTGAAGAAGTTGAAGAGGTGTCCCAGGAAAAGGCACCTCCGTCTGAAGAGACGTAAAATACTATCATTGACTGCACAGTAGAACACATCATCAGCTTCATCATCATCATTTCTACTGTGCAGCAAATTCATCGCCATCGTCATTCAAGTTTTTCTTGAACTTCTTTCGTGGTGAGTACAGTAACAATCTTTATTTTTTACTTTAACCTGTTTTATAGTTTAGTAATGTACGTACTGTATGCATTAAGTTAAAGGGAAGGTTTTAAAAGTCTACATGTTGTAACCTATCATATTTTTTTTGTTTAAAATTTACTTTCGTACGTAAAACAATCTCTCTCTCTCTCTCTCTCTCTCTCTCTCTCTCTCTCTCTCTCTCTCTCTCAAATTGTTTTCCTGCTTTGCTACGTACAAGTACTGTATAATTTATATTTGTAAGGTAACATATTTTGTAAATGCTTTTACTGTAAATACTGTATGTACTGTATCATTATTTATCACTATCATCATGCGCGTTAAATGCCTTGTTTGTTCTGAGCGTGGTTGTTTACTGAGCGTACACGCCGTCGTTTCAGGCGGCGTCATAAAGAAAAAGATTTCATTTGGAAGTCCTAAGAAAAATACGTAAACTAAAACATTGGTAATAAAAAAAATCAACATACAGTACTGTATAATCAATATAATCGATGCAAAAACTAACCTATATATGTGTACTGTACACTAAATGAGTTTGTTTCTTCATTATGATCAGAGATGAACGTAAACAAAACATTGGTTGCCATTTTTTATCGTGCTTTTTAGGTGTTTAGGAAACACATGATATAAAATCGCCTTTAATATTTGTGCCTGTTTTAGTTTAGGGTGCTGTAGTACATGCATTAAGTGTTCTGTACATTAAAGGGTGGTTTGTTAACAGTACTACGTATAAGGGAAGGTTTTAAAAGTCCGAATATACATGTTAAATAAATAGGTAAATATGCTGTCACTACTTCGCGGATTTTCACCTATCGCGGCCGCGTCTGGAACCTATCTACCGCGATAAACGAGGGTTCACTGTATATATATATAACGGATTTTGAGCGAAGCGAAAAATCTATTTTTGGGTGATATAGCCATGGCTTCCTGATGGAAGGTTCCTTTTTGCTAGCTTCCTTGGGTATATAACTACTAGATATTCCCAGAGAATTTAACCACAGGTTATCACAGAATTCTAACTTCTGGAGCGAGTATCCTAAATGTTTCCCTTTTAAGACATCGTATATCAACAGGGGACGCATGTATTAACGCGCCACATAGCTATCTACACCCTAAACAGAGTTAACACTTCAGTGTGTAGGGGCGGAGAATAGCTGGGGGCCGTTCCACAGCTAATCTCGTTCGTGGCTACTTTTGGTACTCGAGACGTAAACAAACGGGCGCCATTGCTAAATGACGTCACGTCCGTCCTCATCCTGAAGCCAGTTGCTTGCCGATCACCATGATACAGCAGAGCAGGGTGGGACCTAAAAACTGGACGAAGTAGCAGGGAGGGTCCATCAGGACGCCATGGCTATCTCACCCAAAAATAGATTTTTCGCCTCGCTCAAAATCCTTTTTTTGGGCTCAAGCCATGTCGTCCTGATGGAAGAATACCAGAGAATGTATCGTGGTAGATTTTCCCCTATTGGATAAGTGCCAAAGACTTTGAACAAGGTAGCATAGTAATCTTAATAAAAGAACCGTAGGGAAGAAACCTTCCTGCCCCCCTTGGCAGTGAAGTTCCCACGGGCCATGCCGAGATCAAAGTGGTTATCGAAGGGCTATTCACCCAGCTAGAAGAACCTGAAGAACTTGGAGACAAGACTGAATGGTTGGCATTCATATCGGAACATTCTCGAAGGCAGACAAGTGGTGGTTGGACACTGTATGTAGAGAAGAATAGTCTCGTCTCTAAGGTATGAAGAGTAAGTATTCGTATTGGAATATTACATTGCAAAGGTGAATATATAATAAGGGTTAAGACCTTAGTATCTTCATTAACCATAAGGAAGGGGATAATAAAACTATGACAGACGTGTATTTCATAGTCTAAGTAGGAGCGGATTGAGACGCACAAGTAATAAAATAAGAATTTTATTTCACAATTGCAGAAAAAATAAATGAATTGCAGTAATAAGTAAAATTAATTTACAATAAATTATAATGTACATAGTAATAAAGACTTGCTCTTGAATCTGAAAGGGAATTTCAAATTTATTAGTAGGCACTCGTTCTCGAGGAACGTCAGTCTTTAATTAAAACACATCATGCTCTAGGCATGCGGCACTCGTCTGACGACTATGACATTTCACCTGGGATAAGAACAGTTATAAGAAAGCACTAAGTGTTTTTCGACATCACTACGTATCGCTCGAGGGTCAACATAGGTACCCGAAGAGTTAGAGTCCCAAGTAACTCGCTGTTCTATGCAGAGTTAGGTGCAGGTTTCATAACACTACCTGCGGCTACCACAAAATGTTTGACTTCGTGCACTTGTTTCGCATAATGTTTGAAGAAAACACGCGAGGACTTCCAGCCTGTGAAACTTTTAAGGCTTTCGAAGTCCATACTCTGAAAGAAATTCAGAGACGATGCAACTTTTCTAGGATCATGACCGGCGGGTGTACTGTCAGGATCCGCTCTGCGAATGAAGTAGGTGATTATCGCTCTTAGTTGTTTCAGTGACAGGTCGCTGCCCGATGTTTCTCCTTTGAAGAGTTGGCCTCCACCAAAGTTCGAAGTTCTGCGAAGATAGACCTTGAGGCTCTCTACTGGGCATAGAGAGGCATCTTCCTTCAGGGGGCATATTCTCCAGGGGCCCCATCTTTTGGTGGGTAATTCGTTTTTGGCGAGAAACGTCGGATCCGGGGAGAGGGTAAGGTCTCCTGAATCAGTAAACAGGATATGACCCTCTTCTCTTGATAATGCCACTATTTCGCTGACTCGGGCTCCTGAAGCAAGAGCAAAGAGCAATATAAATTTCTGAGTCAGATCCTTGAGAGGGCATGAATCATTATCCAAGTTGGAGGCGAATTGGAGCACCTTGTCCAATGACCAGGAGATCGGTTTCGGTGGGGGTGCTGGGCGTAGACGAGCGCATGCTTTCGGCAGTTTATTGAAGATGTCGCTGGACAGATCAATTTGGAAGGTATACAACAGTGGTCTAGTCAAGGCCGATTTGCAAGTAGAAATCGTATTGGCTGCTAATCCTTGTCCATGAAGGTGAATAAAGGACATGCAAAAATCAATGGTGATTTCCGTAGGATTTTTTGCCTTGACGCAAGAGACCCATTTTCTCCAGGATGATTCGTATTGCCGTCTTGTGGATTCGGTCTTGTATTCCTCGAGGAAGTCTAGACTTTTCTTCGAGATCCCAAACCTCTTCTTTGCGGCTAGGGAGAGAAAATCATGAGATGAAGGTCCTTGATTTTCGATGATGAAGCGAAGACAGTCGACTTCTGTACTTGTTGGGAGAGAACTGGGCCCGGGAGAGGGATCAGCGTGGGCTGCAGCTCCAGGACCAGGGGGTACCAGTTGCTCCGGGGGCCACTTGGGAGCCACTAGGGCCGCTGTCCCTTTGAAGGTTCTCAGCTTGGAGAGGACTTTCAGCAGAAGGTTGGTGGGAGGGAACAGGTAGATCTTGAACCATCTGTTCCAATCCAGGGACATGGCGTCCACCGCCTCTGCCTTGGGGTCCTCATACAGGGCCACATAACGAGGAAGTTGATTGTTGTCGCTCGTTGCGAAGAGATCGATCTGAAGTCCCGGGACTTGGTGGGAGATGAAGGAGAATGATCTTGCGTCTAGAGACCATTCCGACTATATCGGGCTTGTCCGGGATAGAGCGTCCGCCGTCACGTTGCGGAATCCTTGTAGGTGAACTGCAGATAGGTGCCACTTCTTCCTCTCTGCCAGACGGAAGATTGTTAGAAGCACCTGATTTATCTGGGGCGATCTCGAGCCTTGGCGATTGAGACATCGAACTACCACCGAGTTGTCTAGGGTTAGACGAATATTGATCGAGGGAGGCGGGGAGAGTTTCTTCAGTGTTAGAAGGACCGCCATGGCCTCCAAGATGATGTGAAACTTCTTGAATAGTGGAGACCACGTGCCTTGAGCCTGTTTCTGGTGGGAGTGACCTCCCCAACCCTCCAGCGAGGCGTCCGTGTGGATGTTGAGTGATGGAGGTGGGTGTTGAAGAGGAATGGACCTTTTCAGGGCCTTTGCTTCCGACCACGGCTTGAGGAGAAGTCGAAGTCTGTTTGGGAGCCGTCTCTTGAGGTCTCTTCAAGCGATGGATGCAGAACGTCTCCAGACTCCCGCGGTATCCTTTAGCTGTGCACGAAGCACCAGGTTTGTCAGTGAGGCGAACTGTAGAGAGCCTAGAACTCGTTCCTGCTGGCGTCTTGAGATCCGCTTGGATTTCAGTAGTCGCTTGACAGACCCTGCTATTTCCTTCCTTTTCTTCTAGGGAATGGAAAGGCGGTGTGACTGAAGGTTCCATTGGATTCCTAACCATTGGAACTTCTGAGCTGGAGAGAGGCGAGATTTCTTAACGTTTATCTTGAATCCCAGGTGTTCTAGGTACTGGGTGACTTTGCTGCAGGATTTTAAACAATCCTTGGGCGATGGAGCCCAGACTAGCCAATCGTCGAGGTAGGCCATCACCTGGACGTCTCGGAGGTGGAGCTGTTGTACTATGGCGTCCGCCAGCTTTGTGAAGATCCAAGGGGCCACATTGAGGCCGAAGGGCATGGCCCTGAAGGCGTAGCTTTTCCTTTGGAGTCGAAATCCTAGGTAGGAGGAAGCGTGATGGTTTATTGGAACGTGCCAGTAGGCATCCGCCAGGTCTATGGAGACCGTGTAAGAACCTCGAGGCAAAAGGGTCCTTATCTGTTGAAGAGTCAGCATCTTGAACTTGTCGTTCGCTATGAACTTGTTGAGGGGGGATAAGTCCAGAATGACTCTGAGTTTGTCGGAGTCTTTCTTGGGGACGCAAAACAGTCTCCCTTGGAACCTGGTTGACTTTACCCTCCTTATCACCTTCTTGTTCAAGAGATCTAGGACATATTCTTCCAGAAGGGGGGGTTGATCGTTGGAAGAATTGCTGGAAGGTTGGGGGTGGTTGAGTCCAACTCCAGCCTAGACCTTTCTTGACGATGCTGTGTGCCCAGGGATCGAAGGTCCAACGATCCTGGAATTGGCGGAGTCTTCCTCCCACCGGAAGAACTTCATTGCTTCTGGTGTCCCGAGGGCTTACTACCTCGGGCGCTAGCTCCCCTTCCTCTTCTACCTCTGGAGGGGCGGCGAGATGCGTCTCTGCTCGCACCCCTGTTTGAGCCTCTACCTTTGGGACGAAAGGTAGTTGTCCGTTGCTCAAAGGCAGGGGTGAAAACCGGTGACTGGGACAAAACCGGTTGGGTGACCAACTGAAAGGTCTGTTGTGGCTGAGCAGCCACTTGGGGAGTAGCGGGTCCCGGAAACTGTCGTCGCTGTTGACGTTGCTGGGGGTTTTGCTTGGAGGATTTCCTCTTAGGTTGAGGGCCATCGTCCTGAGAGGATTTCCTCTTTTTTGACATGCCCCACTTGTTGATAAGGTTCCTATTCTCAGTGGCGGCCTTGTCAGTGATCTCTTTCACGAGATCGGAGGGGAAGAGGTGTTTACCCCAGATGTTGGAGGAAATCAGCCTCTGGGGTTCGTGTTTCACAGTGGCACCTGAGAACACGAATTGTCGACAGGCTCTTCGAGCCTTCATGAAGTGGTACAAGTCCTTCACCAGAGTTGCCATGTGGGATTTGGCGAGTACCATGTAGTGGTCTGGGACTCTGGTGTCACCAGCCATGACATCAAGTTGTACCTGGTGGTACATGGATGCTGCAAGCCTTTCCTTCGTATCTTGTTCCCGACGAAGGAGGTGGTCGTTGAGTTTCGGGAGGTCTTCGTTAAACTGACGTCCGGCTACGTCAGGATCTAGTTTTCCCACCACGAATGTATGCTGGATATCCTTCCAGTGTCGAGCGTCGGGAGGAGTTACTATGGAGAAGGGTCTGCACTCCTCCAGTGCAGGGCAGGCTTTTCCCTCTTCCACAGCCTTGTGGCACGCAGCGAAGGCCTTTTCCATGAAGGGAAGGACTGCATCGTCGGGTGCGACGTAAGTAGGGTGCTTCTTGCTCAGGGCCGGAAGCTTAGAGCAGGTAAAACCCTTACTTTTAAATGCAGTGGCTAGCATAGCCTTGGCCTTCGAGAGATCGAACACTATCGCCTCCTTAGGTTCGGTCTCTTCTTTAGAGGCAGGTTCAGAACGAAGGCGGACGTAACAGTCTGGGTAAGCATCAAAGTTCGGGAAGAACTCCACATCTTCCAGGGGGACCGTGCCGATCTTATCGCTGATAAAGATCCTGCCGGTCGCTATAACCATATGCTCGGCATACCTCCAAGGGTTGGCATGTGAGCATGCAGGGAGATCCTTAACCGAGATCTTCTTCGGTTCTTTGGACCCTCCCATGGACCTGATGAACTTGTGAGTTTCTTTAAGTCTCTCGTCCATAATGGCTTTAATCATCCGGAACATCTCTTGGACGGATGGGATGGGTTCTGGGGTAGTGGAGGTAGACGGGAGAGACACTTCCGTCGGTGTAGGAGTAGGGGCGGTGATGGAAGGCGGAGCGACCTCCTGCTCCGACTCGGTGTATTCCACCTGGTCCTCTTCATCTTCCGCGCCTTGGGCCATAAGGGTCTTCTCCGTGCCCTCCGAAATATCCGACATGTGTTCGTCGTTCTCGGAATCCAGGTGGCACTCGTGCATGGACTGGGCCATGACTACGTCTGGTTCCGCCGTGATCTGGACGGTGGGTATCAGGTCTTTGGGTACCACAGAATCAGGGGAGGCCTTTGGGAACAGAAGGGCCCTCATTTCTTCAGTGGCCAGGTATGGTCCAGTGGCGTTCTTTTGGAAGCCACGCACCCACTTGCGTAGCTTATCCAGAGAAGCGTCCCTGACCTCCGCTGAGGGAGGGTTATGAAAGGCATCGACTAGGCTATCCTGGCAGACCATACAGTTCTGCAGGTCCCAGAACTTCAGATCCCCTTTCTTATTGGCACAAGGGGCGTGGGTCCTACACGCCGTATGCCCGTAGAAGTGCGGGCGTTTCACGGCACAGAAGTCGTGATCACACTTCATCTGCTCCTCCTGTAAGAGAAAGAGAATATGAGTATGGGGGGGTCATAAGAATGACTTAAACTAAAATTAAATATTAATAATTAGTTTTAACTTGACAATAGGTGTGATGCACAGAGGAAGGGCTGAGATAGGATAGGTACATACTCCATGTATCTCGCCCGGCTGGTTACCGTAACCTTCATCCATGGACAATCCGAAGTGACCCAAGGCACAGGATAGAATTCAATATAGAATGCCCGTAGGGCAGAGAGAATTCTATTGGGAATTGTCAAGGATATAAGGTTGGGACTGAGGCCACTCAGTTCCAGAATAGGGGACTAAAAGATCCCATAGGGTAACGGTTTCCGGCAACCAGCCATGCTAAGATACACACAGCATGCTGGAAATCTGTGATATGCAAGAAGACAGCATGATTACTAATAGAACGGTAATAAATACCGATTCATTTACGTAAACAAGTCATCTGGTTACAGTGTAGGGCTATCAATATCAGATGATAGCCAGTAGAAGGGGGTGCAAGTCGCCTTGACGCCTCTGGAAGGCTCCGGCAGACCGCTGGAACGCCGGAGGCCGCTCCAGCAGAGTTTCTGGCATTAGGGAAGACCATATAGAAGTCAAGAGTAATACCAGGGTGGCGGCCGCCGACACAGCGGCGACCCTCCGGCGGGGGAAGCGGCGGCTCCGGCAGCCGGAGGTTGCCGGCTTGGTGACAGGAACAAGGATGGTTATAGCAGAACCGGACTGCCGGCAGCGGATGCCGGCACTCCGGGGGCCGGCCGGTGGACGGACGACCAAGCTATGAGGAAGGTGGGAAGGCCATCGGCTGGAAGCCGGCGGCAGACGGCAGTCCCCCGGCACACGGAGGACTGGCGGCCCAGAGGGTAAGGGATAAGTCACCAAGGTAGGAGGTGGGTATCACCGACAGTGGAGGCGGCAAGGGACCGGCACCAGGATAGTGAAAGAGACAGAAGGAGGGATGTAGGGGTCCGGCCACGGACCCCCAGACATCCTACCTGAGTGGGTGTACCCATGATAGAGGCTGCCCTATCACTCAGAAGCAGGGGCCGCAGAGGACCGGGAGCTAAGGTAGCCCAAGGGAGGGCTAGGGGACACCCAAGACCGGGGGGGGGAACCCCTGCAGACAGAACGCATCCAGTGGCTAACCCCATAGGACACTATGAAGGGTATATGTACCAGAGCGGACTGCACACAGGAGCTCAAGGTAGCCCTATCACTCCACCCTAAGGAGTTGTAGGACAGGGGACAGATGGGTATAGACTAACCTAAGTATAGGCTAGGCCATACAAGAGATAGGTGGGGAGGGGAGAAGAGAAGGGTCTTCCGTGGAGGAGGTTCTGTACCAGAGCGGCCACTGAGGAAGGGAGGACACTCCCTAGCCTAAGGTAAGGCAGCTTGTCTGAAAACGGTGCATGGGTATCGTTTCAGCAAGGAACAGAACTAACCCCTCCAAAACCTAACCTAGAGCAGGGATGTTACATCCTGAACTAGGAAGGATGGAAGACGTATCGCTATTGCAGGAAAGGTCGGAGACCTAGCCCCAGCAATAGAGGAAGGACTAGCCGTTCTTCATTCTCGAACGCAACCCTAAGGGGGGATCATTCCCTTAGGGAGGACAGAGAGGCAATATAATACTGTACTCTGATATGAGCTTGATCCCCTTACGTGGTAGGGGGAGCAAGGCTACACAGAGGGGATGCCCTAAGGCAGGGGATGAAGGAAGCATATAGGGGTCTTACTTGTAGGTTAGGTTAGAAAGACACACTATCTAACCTATCCCTTATATGGTCCCTGAAGGCGAAAACACTTGCATCACAGTCAATAGTATTGTAAAATAATGCCACTATCTTCATAAGTAAGCCTAGGATCACTGAAAAATATCATGCATGAACACTGATATAGGCGCTCTGGCCTGGGGGCTATAGTAGCCAACTGGTATGGGGTCAGTCGATGACCGATAATAAAGCGTCAAAACAGGATATAAAAGTTCCTAGCTATGAAGACTAAATAACTAATAGTATCGATTAGTTAATGAGGTCGGAAAACGCTGTTGAGGCTAACTAAATAAGACATGCAGAACAACAGCGACGCCATAAAATGGCCGGTCCGGTCGAGGCACAACTCTGCCACAAAACATCAAATATCTCGAAAAGTAAAATTTACTTTACGGTCAGAGCTTAATTAAACAATACTGGAACCTTGTACTCAACTTTCGAGAAGAAGGCGAGGCTGAAGGTAGCGACATGACGGAGATGCAGGATGATAAAAAGAGCGTAGGGAAAATCCGTCTAAGATAGGCAAGCTACTAGCAGAAGGATGAGGACGGACGTGACGTCATTTAGCAATGGCGCCCGTTTGTTTACGTCTCGAGTACCAAAAGTAGCCACGAACGAGATTAGCTGTGGAACGGCTCCCAGCTATTCTCCGCCTTTACACACCGAAGTGTTAACTCTGTTTAGGGTGTAGATAGCTATGTGGCGCGTTAATACATGCGTCCCCTGTTGATATACGATGTCTTAAAGGGGAAACCTTTAGGATACTCGCTCCAGAATTTAGAATTCTGTGATAACCTGTGGTTAAATTCTCTGGGAATATCTAGTAGTTATATACCCAAGGAAGCTACCAAAAAGGAACCTTCCATCAGGACGCCATGGCTTGAGCCCAAAAATATATATATATAACGGATTTTGAGCGAAGCGAAGAATATATTTTTGGGTGAGATAGCCATGACGTCCTGATGGAAGGTTCCTTCGGTAGCTTCCTTGGGTATATTTAACTACAAAGATTTTCCCAGAGAATTAAACCACAGGTTATCACAGAATTCTAACTTCTGGTGCGAGTACCCTAAAGGTTCCCCTTTAGGATATTGTATATCAACAGGGGACGTATTTATTAACACGCCACATAGCTATCTGCACCCCATATAGAGTTAACACTTCGATATGGAAAGGTGGAGAATAACTGGGGAGCCGTTCCACAGTTACACTCATCCGTGGCTGCTTTTGGTACTCGAAACGTAAACTAACGGGCGCCATTGTTAAATGACGTCACGTCCGTCCTCATCCTTCTGCTTGTAGCGCCTTGCTCTAGTCGGATTTCCCCTTGTGCGATTTTCATCGACTTACATCGCCGTTATGTCTTTACCTTCAGCCTCGCCTTCTTCTGGAAAGTTGAGTACCAGGTCCCAGTATTGTTTAAATAAGCTCTAGCCGTAAAGTAACTTTTACTTTTCGTAAAATATTGTGTTTTGTGGCAGAGCTGTGCCGCTCCCGGATGCGCCATTTTATGGCGTCGCTGTTCTTTTGCATGCCTTATTTAGCTAGCCAGAACAGCTTTATCCGGCCTCTTAACTAATTGATATTGTTAGTTATTTAGTGTTCATAGCTAGGAATTACGTATATCGTGTTTTAACGCTCAACTACTCGGTCGTCGTTTGACCCCATACTAGATCGCTAGTTTAGCCCCTAGGCTAGATAGCCTAGCACTTGTGTTCATGCATGATACAAACCAGTGATCCTAGGTTAAGTTATGAAGATTGTGGCATTATTTAACATACTGTTAACTGTGATGTAAGTGTTTTCGCCTTCAGGGAGCATATAGGGGATCGGTTTGATTGCGTTCCTTTCCAACTTAACCTAAATGTAGGAACCCCTATATGCTCTCTAATCCCCTGCCTGCAGGCATTCCCTCTGTGTGGCCATGCTTCCCCTTCTATTTAGGGGAATCTTGTCTAAAATCAGAGTATTTATCGCTTTTCAGTCTACCCTAAGGGAATGATCCCCCCTTAGGGTTGCGACCGAGAAATAAGGAACGGCTCTGCCCTTCCACAGTTGCATCTGGTTGGGTTACTCATCCCTTCCTGCAACTTGCGATGTGCCTTTCAGCCTACCTAGCCTAGGAATTAACTCTCCTTATCTAGGTTAGGCTTTGGGGGGGGGCGCTAGTTTTGTACTTTTATAGTTTGAGACGGTACTCCTGTACCAATCTCATTCTGGTTACCTAACCTAGGCTAGGGAGCATTCTCCCTATCCTTGGTGGCTGTTCTTGTACAGAGCCTCCACTATGAAAGACCCCTCTTCTTCTCCCTCCCCACCTATCCCTTTGGTGTAGGCTTGCCTATACACATCTGTCCTTAGTCCTACAGCTCCTCCCCTGGGGTGGAGTGGTAGGGCTAACTTGTTCTCCTGCTGAGCTGGCCGCTCTGGTACATATACCCTTCATAGCGTTCTATGGGGGTAGCCACTGGCAGCGGTTCGGCCAGCAGGGGGTTCCCACTCTTGAGTGCACTCTAACCCTCCCTTGGGTTACCCCAGGCACCCGGCCGACTGCCGGCCCCCTGCCGCTGGATGCTAGGAGTACCTACTCCTTTCATGAGTGCCTTCTCTCCGGAGGGATGCCGGAGGGGCATGTGGTCTTACCCCTCCAATCCCTCCTTACCTGTCTCTCCTTCTATCATGGTGCCGGTCCCTTGCCGCCTATACTGCCGGCGATACCGCCTTACCTCTGGTGACACTCTTTCATAAGATTCCTCCCCTCCTCTAAGTCGTCAGCCTTCCGTGTGCCGGAGGCTGCTGCCTTCCGTCGGCATACAGCCGATGTCCCACCCCTCCCTTTACCTAGTATCAGCTTGCCGACCTTCGGGGCAGGCCACCGGCGGTCTAGGTATACTACCATATACATAATTATCTTATGAACTGATCCAGCTCACCAGGCCGTCAGCCTTAGGCTGCCGGAGCTGCCGCCTCCTGCCGGCTTAGATACTCAATGTGTCTGTCTCGATGCCTTCCACCCTGCTGGATCGGCCTCCGGCGTGCCGTCGGTCTGCCGGCACCCTCCAGAGACGTCAAGGGACATGCACCCCTTCTCATATCTGCCGACAACATGTCGACAGTCATCACACTGCAGCCAGATGGCTTAGCCACTTCTATATATAGGTATTGTCTTACCATCTAAATTTGTGGCTGTGCTGTCTGCTTGCACATTACGATATTCCAGCATACTCTGTGTCTTAGCACGGCCGATTGCCAGAACCTATATCTAATACGGGGTCTCCTATTACCCTTCTACCCCAGGGAACTGAGTGGTCTCAGCCCCTGATACGCCTCGCAGGCAATTCCTGTTAGAGGCTTAGCTTCTACCCACCACGGTTTATCCACATGGATTTCCGTTTTGTGACCTTCGGCCACAAAAGAAATTGCCTAATGATAAGGTTACGGTAACCGACTGGGCGGGATTCACAAGTATGTCTATCTACTTCCTTTCCCGCTTTCTACTCTCAGACATTATAATACTTATGAATTATTTAATGTTTTAAATAAAATTTTGATTAATTAATCTTAATCTTAGAGTAATGTAAGTCATTCTTATGCCTTCCATGTACTCATGATCTCTTTCTTTTACAGGAGGAGTATATGAAGTGCGAAAGCAACTTCTGCGGAGTGAAGCGCCCGAACTTCTACGGGCACAAGGCGTGTCGGACCCACGCCCCCTGCGCCGCCAAGAAAGGCGACCTGAAATTCTGGGACCCGCAGCACTGTACAGTTTGCAAGAGTCTTCTGGTCGAAGCATTCTACGACCCTCCTTCAGCGGAGGCAAGGGACAACGCTCGAGAGAAGCTACGCAAGTGGGTGCGTGGCTTCCAGAAGAACGCCACCGGACCGTATCTCGCCACCGAAGATTTGAGGGCCTTGCGGTTTCCAAAGGCATCTAAAGACTCCGTGGTCCTCAGTGATCAGATTCCCACCGTCCAGATAGTGGTGGAACCTGATATCGTCATGGCCCAGTCCATGCATGAGTGCCATCTAGATTCTGACAACGCGGAACGTATGTCGGAAGTGTTGGAAGGGATGGAGAGAAACCTCATGGACGAGGAGCTCGACTATGAGGAAGATCAGGAGGAATACCCTGATTCGGAGCATAAGGTCGCTCCCACTCCTACCCCCGCACCGACTCCTGCACCGGCCGAGGAACCCGTTCCTTCGACTTTTGCCACCCCGGACCCTCTCCCATCAGGCACTCAGGAGGTCTTCAAGATGCTTGAAGCCCTCATGGAAAGAAAACTTCGCGAGACCCACGAGCTATTCAGGTCTAACTTAGTAAGTTTTAAACAACCGAAACGGATTTCGGTTAAGGACCTCCCTGCTTGCTCGGATACTAACCCATGGAGGTATGCCGAGCACATGCCGATCACCACTGGCAAGATCTTCATCAGTGAGAAGGTCGGCTCGATCGTGTTAGAAGAAGTGGAATTCTTCCCGAATTTTGAGGCTTATCCGGACTTACGTCCGGCTCAGGTCCGAACCAGCCTCTAAGGAAGAGACCGAACCGAAGGAAGTAATCGTGTTCAATCTCGCGAAGGCCCAGGCTATGCTAGCCAATGCGGTGAAGAGTAAGGGTTTCACCAACTCCAAGATGCCGGCGCTTAGCAAAAAGCACCCAACCTTCGTTGTGCCGAACAATGCGACCTTCCCCTTTATAGAAAAGGCCTTCACTGCGGTATTGAAAGCAGTGGAAGAAGGGAAACCTTCCCTGTACTGGAGTGCAGACCCTTCTCCCTTACTGTTCCCCCTGATGATAGACACTGGAAAGACGTCCAGTCAACATTCACAGTGGGGAAGTTAGAGCCCGACGTTGCCGGTCGTCAGTTTAATGAGGACCTCCCAAAGCTCAATGATCACCTCCTTCGTAGGGAACAAGATACGAAGGAGAGGCTTGCCGTATCAATGTCCCTCCAGGTACAGCTTGAAGTCATGGCCGGAGACACTAGAATCCCGGACTTCTACATGGTCCTAGCCAAAACGCATTTGGGAACGGTAATGAAGGACCTGTACAGCTTCACTAGGGCTCGCAGAGCCTGTCGTGAATTCGTGTTTGCAAACGCGACGGTGAAACACGAACCCCGGAGGCTGATTTCCTCCAATATCTGGGGTAAATACCTCTTTCCATCTTCCTTGGTGAAAGAGATTGATGATAAGGCCGCCACGGAGAACAGGAACCTTCTCTATAAGTGGGGCACGTCGAAGAAAAGGAAATCTTCTCAGGACGATGGCCCTCAACCTAAGAGGAAACCTCAAAAGCCCAAACCCCAGCAACATCAACAGAGACGACAGTTTCCGGGTTCCGCTACTCCCCAAGTGGCTGCTCAGCCACAGCAGACCTTTGAGATGGTCACCCAGCCGGTGGTATCGCAGTCACCGGTCTTCACCCCTGCATTTGAGCAGCACACCACTACCTTTCGTCCCAGAGGTAGAGGCTCAAACAGAGGTTCCGGCAGAGATTCTTCTCGCCGCCCCTCCAGAGGCAGAGGAGGAAGGGGAGCTAGCGGCCGAGGTGGCAAACCCTCGGGAAACCAGAACCAATGAAGTGCTTCCGGTGGGAGGAAGACTGCCAATTCCAGGATCGTTGGACCTTCGATCCCTGGGCACACAGCATCGTCAAGAAGGGACTAGGCTGGAGCTGGACACAACAACCCCCAGCCTTCCAGCAATTCTTCCAACAGTCAACCCCCCTCTTGGAATAATACGTCCTAGAACTCTTGAACAAGAAGG
>NC_090765.1:6140948-6150948 GCF_036898095.1 Palaemon carinicauda | reverse complement strand
AGGGGTTAACTACTGCACTATAAGAGTTCAGTGGCTATTTTCCTTTTGGTAAGGGTAGAAGAGACTCTTTAGCTATGGTAAGGAGGAGAAGGATACTCAAAAATCAAACCATTGTTATATAGTCTTGGGTAGTGCCATAGCCTTTGTACCATGGTCCTCCACTGTTTTGTTGGAGTTCTCTTGCTTGAAGGTACATATTGGCACACTATTCTATCTAATTTCTCTTCCTCTTGTTTTGTTGAAGTTTTTATAGTTTGTATGGGAAATATTTGTTTAGGTGTTGTTGCTGCTCATAATTTTTTTTTTCATTTCCTTTCCTCACTGGGCTATTTTCCCTGTTGGAGCCTATGGGCTTATAGCATCCTGCTTTTTCAACTAGGGTTGTAGCTTAGCAAGTAATAATAATAATGATAATAATATCGCATAAAATCAGGGGACGTATTTCCTGATACGACACATGGCAATCTTCACCCCCGAATAGATTTTACGCTTTTAGGGGGAAGAATGGCGAAAATGAAGGGGAGCCGTTATCAAGGTTACCCGGTGGATCCTCTCCCAGTACTACTACGGCGTATCATTCCTTTTAACGTAGCCATTTAAGCACGGTGCTCTCCCACGTTGCTCTCGGTGTTGTTACTGTTTTCAAGGAATATTATCATGCAATCTCCAGCATCTTCATCCTCCTGAAAGTTGAGTATTTAATCTTTCCTGTGTATAATTTTTGGCTCATTTCTCAGTTAAATCAACATAATTTAGGTGTGTTAAGCGGAGCACTGCCATCACCGGAGGCGACCATTTTAAGACCCCTGTCGTACGCTATAAATGCTTTATTTAGTCAGTAGTACGACGTTCCCGGTAATTAGCTATGAAACGGATTTTGAGCGAAGCGAAAAATCTATATTTGGGTGAGATAGCCATGGCGTCCTGATGGAGGGTTCCTTTTTGGTAGCTTCTTTGGGTATATAACTACTAAGATATTCCCAGAGAATTTAACCACAGGTTATCACAGAATTCTAACTTCTGGAGCGAGTATCCTAAAGGTTTCCCTTTAAGACATCGTATATCAACAGGGGACGCATTTATTAACGAGCCACATAGCTATCTGCACCCCATACAGAGTTAACACTTTGATATGGAGGGACGGAAAATAGCTGGGGAGCTGTTCCACAGCTAATCTCGTCCGTGGCTACGTTTGGTACTCGAGACGTAAACAAACGGGCGCCATTGCTAAATGACGTCACGTCCGTCCTCATCCTGAAGCCAGTTGCTTGCCGATCACCATGATACAGCAGCGCAGGGTGGGACCTGACAAACTGAACGAAGTAGCAGGGAGGGTCCATCAGGACGCCATGGCTATCTCACCCAAAAATAGATTTTTCGCTTCGCTCAAAATCCGTTTTTTGGGCTCAAGCTATGGTGTCCTGATGAAAGAGTACCAGAGAATCAATGTATCGTGGTAGATTTTCCCCTTGTAGTGTAAGTGCCTAGGGCTTTGACAGGATAAGCATAGTAACCTCAATAGGAGAACTGATGGGAAGAAACTTCCTGCCCCCCTTGGCAGCGAAGTCCCAACGGACCATGCCGAAGATCAAAGTGGTCATCGAAGGGCTACTCACCTTGCTGGGAGAACATGAAGAACTCGGAGACAAGACTGAATGGTTGGCATTCATATAGGAACATTCACAAAGGCAGACAAGTGGTGGTTAGGCACTGTATGTGAATAGAGTCGTCTGGTCTCTAAGGTATGATGTAAGTAAGTATTCGTGTAGGAATATTACATTGCAGAAGTGAGTATATCATAAGGGTTGAACCCTTAGTCATCTTCATCGACATAAGAGAAAGGGGATAATAAAACTATGACAGTCATGTATTTCATAGTATAAGTAGGAGCGGATTGAGAAGCACAAGTAATAAAATAGAAATTTTATTTCACAATTGCAGAACATGTTAAGGAAATGCAATAAAATTGTAAAAGTTATTTACAATAAATTATAATGTACATAGTCATGAAAGACTTGCTCTTGAATCTGAAAGGGAATTTTAAATTATTAGTAGGCACTCGTTCCAGAGGAACGTCAGTCTATTAAAATAAAACACATCATGCTCTAGGCATGCGGCACTCATGTGACGACTATGACATTTCACCTGGGAGAAGAACAGTCTATGAAAAAGCACTAAGTGTTAATGAAATCACTACGTATCACGCGAGGGTCAACATAGGCACCCGAGGAGTTAGCGTCCCAAGTAACTCACTGTTCTATGCAGAGTTAGGTGCAGGTTTCATAACACTACCTGCGGCTACCACAAAATGTTTGACTTCGTGCACTTGTTTCGCATAATGTTTGAAGAAAACACGCAAGGATTTCCAGCCTGTGAAACTCTTAAGACTTTCGAAATCCGTACTCTGAAAGAAATTCAGAGATGATGCAACTTTTCTAGGATCGTGACCGGCGGGTGAACTGTCAGGAACTGCTCTGCGAATGAAGTAGGTGATTTTCGCTCTTAGTTGTTTCAGTGACAGGATGCTGTCTGAAGTTTCTCCTTTAAAGAGTTGGCCTCCACCAAAGTCTGAAGTTCTATGAAGATAGACCTTGAGGCTCTCTACTGGACATAGAGAGGCATCTTCTTTCAGGGGGCATATTCTCCAAGGGCCCCATCTTTTGGTGGGTAATTCGTTTTTGGCGAGAAACGTCGGATCCGGGAAGAGGGTAAGGTCACCTGAATCTGTAAACAGGATGTGGCCCTCGTCCCTTGATAATGCCACTATTTCGCTGACTCGGGCTCCTGAAGCAAGAGCAAAAAGAAAGTCAGAAAGTCAGATCCTTGAGAGGACACGAATCATTGTCCAAGTTGGAGGAGTTTATTGAAGATGTCGTTTGACAGACCAATCTGGAAGGCATACATTAGTGGTCAAGTCAAGGCCGATTTGCAAGTAGAAATCGTGTTGGCTGCCAAGCCCTGTCCGTGAAGGTGAATAAAGAAGGACATGCAAAAATCAATGGTGATTTCCGTAGGAATTTTGCCTTGACGAATGAGACCCATTTTCTCCAGGATGATTCCTATTGCCGTCGTTTGGATTCGGTCTTGTATTCCTCGAGGAAGTCTAGACTTTTCTTCGAGATCCCAAACCTTTTCTTCGCGGCTAGGGAGAGAAAATCATGAGATGAAGGTCCTTGATTTTCGATGATGAAGCGAAGACAGTCGACTTCTGTACTTGTTGGGAGAGTACTGGGCCCGGGAGAGGGATCAGCGTGGGCTGCAGCTCTAGGACCAGGGAGTACCAATTGCTCCGGGGCCACTTGGGAGCCACTAGGGCCGCTGTCCCTTTGAAGGTTCTCAGCTTGGAGAGGACTTTCAGCAGAAGGTTGGTGGGAGGGAACAGGTAGATCTTGGACCATCTGTTCCAGTCCAGTGACATGGCATCCACTTCTTCTGCCTTGGGGTCCTCGTACGGGGCTACATATTGAGGAAGTTGATTATTGTCGCTCGTTGCGAAGAGATCGGTCTGAAGTTCTGGGACTTGGTGGGAGATGAAGGAGAAGGATCTTGCGTCTAGAGACTATTCCGACTCTATCGGACTTGTCCGGGATAGTGTCTCCGCCGTCATGTTGCGGGATCCTTGTAGGTGAACTGCAGACAGGTGCAATTTCTTCTTCTCTGCCAGACAGAAGATTGTCAGAAGCACCTGATTTATCTGGGGCGATCTTGAGCCTTGGCGATTGAGACATCGAACTACCACCAAGTTGTCTAGGGATAGACGAATATGGATCGAGGGAGGCGGGGAGAGTTTCTTCAGTGTTAGAAGGACCGCCATGGCCTCCAAGATGTTGATGTGAAACGTCTTGAATAGGGGAGACCATGTGCCTTGAGCCTATTTTTTGGTGGGAGTGACCTCCCCAACCCTCCAGCGAAGCGTCCGTGTGGATGTTGAGTGATGGAGGCGGGTGTTGAAGAGGAATGGACCTTTTCAGGGCCTGTGCTTCCGACCACGCCTTGAGGAGCAGCCGAAGTCTGTTTGGGAGCTGTCTCTTGAGGTCTCTTCGAGCGATGGATGCGGAACGTCTCCAGACTCCTGCGGCATCCTTTAGCTGTGCACGAAGCACCGGGTTTGTCACTGAGGCGAACTGTAGAGAGCCTAGAACTCGTTCCTGCTGACGTCTTGAGATCCGTTTGGATTTCAGCAGTCGCTTGACAGACCCTGCTATTTCCTTCCTTTTCTTCTGGGGGATGGAAAGGCGGTGTGACTGAAGGTTCCACTGGATTCTTAGCCATTGGAACCTTTGAGCTGGAGAGAGGCGAGATTTCTTCGCGTTTTTCTTGAATCCCAGGTGTTCTAGGAACTGGGTGACTTTGTTGCAGGATTTTAAACAATCCTCGGGCGATGGAGCCCAGACTAGCCAGTCGTCGAGGTAGGCCATCACCTGGACGTCTCAGAGGCGCAGCTGTTGAACGATGGCATCTGCTAGGTTTGTGAAGATCCGAGGGGCCACGTTGAGGCCGAAGGGCATGGCCCTGAAGGCGTAGCTTTTCCTTTGGAGTCGAAATCCTAGGTAGGAGGAAGCGTGGTTGTTCATTGGAACGTGCCAATAGGCATCCGTTAGGTCTATGGAGACCGTGTAGGAACCCTGAGGCAGAGGGGTCCTTATCTGATGAAGAGTCAGCATCTTGAACTTGTTGTTCGCTATGAACTTGTTGAGGGAGGGATAAGTCTAGAATGACTCTGAGCTTGTCGGAGTCCTTCTTGGGGACGCAAAACAGTCTCCCTTAGAACCTGGTTGACTTTACCCTCCTAATCACCTTCTTGTTCAAGAGATCTAGGACATATTCTTCCATAAGGGGGTGTGATTGTTGAAAGAATTGCTGGAAGGTTGGGGGTGGTTGAGTCCAACTCCAGCCTAGACCCTTCTTGACGATGCTGTGTGCCCAGGGATCGAAGGTCCGACGATCCTGGAATTGGCGGAGTCTTCCTCCCACCAGAAGCACTTCATTGCTTCTGGTGTCCCGAGGGTTTACCACCTCGGCCGCTAGCTCCCTTTCCTCCTCTGCCTCTGGAGGGACGGCGAGATGCATCTCTGCCTGCACCTCTGCTTGAGCCTCTACCTTTGGGACGAAAGGTAGTCGTCTGTTGCTCAAAGGCAGGGGTGAAAACCGGTGATTGGGACAAGACCGGTTGGGTGACCAGCTGAAAGGTCTGTTGTGGCTGAGCAGCCACTTGGGGAGTAGCGGGTCCCGGAAACTGCCGTCTCTGTTGACGTTGCTGGGGTTTCTGTTTGGAGGATCTCCTCTTAGGTTGAGGGCCGTCGTCCTTAAAGGATTTCCTCTTCTTCGACATGCCCCACTTGTGAAGAAGGTTCATGTTCTCCGTGGCGGCCTTGTCGGTAATCTCTTTCACAAGATCAGAGGGAAAGAGGTGCTTACCCCAGATGTTGGAGGAAATCAGCCTCCGGGGTTTGTGTCTCTCTGTGGCACTGGAGAACACGAATTCACGACAGGCTCTCCGAGCCTTCATGAAGCTGTATAAGTCCTTGACTACAGTCGCCAGATGCGTCTTGGGGAGCACCGTGTAGTGGTCGGGGACTCTATTGTCACCGGCCATGACGTCAAGCTGGACCTGGAGGGACATGGATGCGGCAAGCCTTTCCTTCGTATCTTGTTCCCGACGAAGGAGATGGTCATTAAGTTTCGGGAGGTCTTCGTTAAACTGACGTCCAGCAATGTCAGGATCTAGTTTTCCCACCACGAAGGCATGTTGGACATCCTTCCAGTGTCGAGCATCGGGGGAAGTGACCAGGGAGAAGGGTCTGCACTCCTCCAGTGCAGGGCAAGGTTTCCCTTCTTCCACTGCCCTGTGTACCGCTGCGAAGGCCTTTTCCATGAAGGGGAGGATCGCATCATCAGGTGCGACGTAGGTAGGGTGCTTCTTGCTCAACGCCGGAAGCTTTGAGCAGGTAAAACCCCCTACTTTTAAGGGTGTTGGCCATCATAGCCTGGGCCTTCGGGAGATCGAACACTATCACCTCCTTAGGTTCGGTCTCTTCTTTAGAGGCAGGTTCGGATTGAAGCCGGACGTAACAGTCCGGGTAAGCCTCAAAACTTGGGAAGAACTCCACTTCTTCCAGGACAACCGAGCCGACCTTCTCACTGATGAAGATCCTGCCCGTTGCGATCGGCATATGCTCGGCATACCTCCAGGAGTTGGCGTGCGAGCATGCAGGGAGGTCCTTAACCGAAATCCTTTTCGGCTCCTTGGAACTTCCCATGGTCCTGATGTATTCGTGTGTCTCACGGAGTTTCTTGTCCATGATGGCTTCGAGCATCCGAAACATCTCCCTGGCGCTGGTTGGGATGGGGTTCGGGGTGGCGGAGGTAGACGGGAGCGATACTTCCGTCGGTGTAGGAGTTGGGGTGGTGGTGGAAGGCGGAGCGACCTCTTGCTCCGACCCAGCGTATTCCACTTGGTCCTACTCATAGTCCAATTCTTCGGCCATGAGGTTCCTCTCCGTTGTCTCCGACACTTCCGACATACATTCCGCGTTGTCGGTATCCAGGCGACACTCGTGCATGGACTGGGCCATAACAACATCGGGTTCCACCGTGATCTGGACGGTGGGGATCTGATCCTTGGGGACCACAGAGTCTGGGGATGCCTTTGGGAACAGTAAGGCCCTCAAGTCTTCGGTGGCAAGGTACGGTCCAGTGGCGTTCTTCTGGAAGCCACGCACCCATTTGTGTAGCTTCTCTCGAGAAGCTTCCCTAACCTCCGCTGAGGGAGGGTTATTGAATGCCTCGACCAGGCGTTCCTGGCAGACCGTACAGTTCAGTGGGTCCCAGAACTTCAGATCACCTTTTTTTGTTTGCACAAGGGACGTGAGTCCTACACGCCGTGTGCCCATAAAAGTGCGGGCGCTTCACTCCACAGAAGCCATGGTCGCACTTCACGTACTCCTCCTTTAAGAGAAAGAGGACATGAGTATGGGGGAGTCATAAGGATGACTTCTATTTTAAGGTTAAGTATTAAATGATTAATCTTTAACCTAATATTAAGTGGTAGAAACACTGTGACGTTCAGAGAGTGGGAGGAAACGAAGGAGATACACATCCTCCGCGTAACCCGCCCGGCCGGTTACCGTAACCTTATCCGTAGGCAATTTGTTGTGACCGAGGACACAGGGCAGAATTCAACATAGCATGCCGTGAAGGCAGTGGGAATTCTAGTGGGGATTGCCAAGGATATAGAACTGGGACTGAGGCCACTCAGACCCTAGGATTGGGAACGTAGAAGATCCCATAGGGTAACGGTTTCCGGTAACCGGCCGTGCTAAGATACACGTAGTATGCTGGAAATCTGTGATATGCAAGAAGACAGCATGGTTACTAATAGAACGGTAATAAATACCGATCCATTTACGTAAACAAGTCATCTGGTTACAGTGTAGGGCTATCAATATCAGATGATAGCCAGTAGAAGGGGGTGCAAGTCGCCTTGACGCCTCCGGAAGGCTCCGGCAGACCGCCAGCACGCCGGAGGCCGCTCCAGCATAGTTTCTGGCATTAGGGAAGACAATATAGAAGTTAAGAGTAATACTAGGGTGCTGGCCGCCGGCACAGCGGCGGCACCCCGGCGGGGAGTGGCGGCTCCGGCAGCCGGAGGTTGCCGGCTTGGTGACAGGAACAAGGATGGTTATAGCAGAACAGTGGATGCCGGCACTCCGGGGGCCGGTCGGTGGACGGACGACTGAAGCAATGAGGGAAGAGGGAAGGCCATCGGCTAGGCGCCGGCGGCAGGCGGAAGTCCCCCGGCACACAGAGGACTGGCGGCCCAGAGGGCAAGGGATAAGTCACCAAGGTAGGAGGTGGGTATCACCGACAGTGGAGGCGGCAAGGGAACGTCACCAGGATAGTGAAAGAGACAGAAGGAGGGATGTAGGGGTCCGGCCACGGACCCCAAGACATCCCACCTGAGTGGGTGTACCCATGATAGAGGCTAGCCCTATCACCCAGAAGCAGGGGCCGCAGAGGACCGGGAGCTAAGGGAGCCCAAGGGAGGGCAGTGAACACCCAAGAGTGGGGGGGAGAACCCCTGCAGACAGAACGCATCCAGTGGCTAACCCCATAGGACACTATGAAGGGTATATGTACCAGAGCGGACTGCACACAGGAGCTCAAGGTAGCCCTATCACTCCACCCTAAGGAGGAGTTGTAGGACAGGGGACAGATGGGTTTAGACTAACCTAAGTATAGGCTAGACCATACAAGAGATAGGTGGGGAGGGGAGAAGAGAAGGGTCTTCTGTGGAGGAGGTTCTGTACCAGAGCGGCCACCGAGGAAGGGAGGACACTCCCTAGCCTAAGGTAAGGCAGCTTGTCTGAAAACGGTGCATTGGTATCGTTTCAGCAAGGTACAGAGCTAACTCCCCCAAAACCTAGCCTAGAGCAGGGAGGATACACCCTGAACCAGGAAGGATGGAAGACATATCGGAGACCTAGCCCCAGCAATAGAGGACGGACTAGCCGTTCCTCATTTTCGGACGCCACCTTAAGGGGAGATCATTCCCTTAGGGGGGGACAGAGAAGCGATATATACTCTGATAAGAGCCTGATCCCCTTACGTGGTAGGGGGAGCAAGGCTGCACAGAGAGGATGCCCTAAGGCAGGGGTTGAAGGAAGCATATAGGGGTCCTACTTGTAGGTTAGGTTAGAAAGGCACACTAACTAACATATCCCCTATATGGTCCCTGAAGGCGAAAACACTTGCATCACAGTCAACAGTATTGTAAAATAATGCCACTATCTTCATTAATAAACCTAGGATCACTGATAAAAATCATGTATGAACACTGAAATAGGCGCTCTGGCTTAGGGGCTATACTAGCCAACTGGTATGGGGTCAGTTGATGACCGATAATAAAGTGTCAAAACACGATATAAAAGTTCCTAGCTATGAAGACTAAATAACTAATAGTATCGATTAGTTAATGAGGCCGGAAAACGCTATTGAGGCTATCTAAATAAGGCATGCAAAACAACAGTGACGCCATAAAATGGCCGGTCTGGTCGAGGCACAGCTCTGCCACAAAACATCAAATATCTTGAAAAGTAAAAGTTACTTTACGGTCAGAGCTTATTTAAACAATACTGGAACCTTGTACTCAACTTTCCAGAAGAAGGCAAGGCCGAGGGTAGAGACATGGCTAAGATGCAAGTCGATAAAGATCGCACAGGGAAAAGTCCGACTAGTAAGGCAAGCTACTAAACGAAGGATGGGGACGGACGTGACATCATTTAGCAATGGCGCCTGTTTGTTTACGTCTCGAGTACCAAAAGTAGCCACGGACGAGATTAGCTGTGGAACAGCTCCCCAGCTATTCTCCGTCCCTCCATATCGAAGTGTTAACTCTGTATGGGGTGCAGATAGCTATGTGGCGCGTTAATACATGCGTCCCCTGTTGATATACGATGTCTTAAAGGGAAACCTTTAGGATACTCGCTCCAGAAGTTAGAATTCTGTGATAACCTGTGGTTAAATTCTCTGGGAATATCTTAGTAGTTATATACCCAAGGAAGCTACCAAAAAGGAACCCTCCATCAGGACGCCATGGCTTGAGCCCAAAAAGAAGTTCTAGCTAGTTAGGCAAAATTATACTAGTGAAGATAAGCTTTACACATGTAATATTTCCTCTTCCGAATAAACGTTTCTATCGTATACGATAGGGCCTCGGTGGTACTAGCGTAGCCTCGGTGATACTAGCGTAGCCGAGTTCCCGACTCGGGTTAGGCTAGCCTAACTCAGTTTTAGTATACTTTAGTAACGTTATCCCCCGTTTAACCTCTTGTATCTTTATCTATTCGGTCGGAGATATAGATATCTCCTAGAATTATTAGCATATTCGATACACTTCTCTTTTAGAGAAATGATGATAAACCCTTCCTTTCTCCTGAGTGCTGCCAGCCCAAGCGACAACCCCATCTTCCGTCATCGCCATCAATTAGTTTACCCCGGC
>NC_090765.1:6128448-6130948 GCF_036898095.1 Palaemon carinicauda | reverse complement strand
TATTATTACTGATGGAGGTCTCAGCAATGGCCTGGGAGGGGAAACACAGATATGTGTCTTTTCTACTTCCTTTCAAGCTTTCTATCCTCGGCTACCATAAACGATTGTAATTACTGTTGTTATTAAAAATTGTATGCTTTTATATCACTGATATAGAAAATTAAATACTCATTGAGCCCCTTTTCCTTTAGAGGAGGAGCCAATGGAGAAGTGTACAGCCTTATCCTGCAACCACAAAGGCAAAGACTTTTGTGGCGACACAAAGTGCAGGACTCATGCCCCCTGCTGCATCGTGTTGGGAGTCCTCAAGTATTGGGACCCGAAGGGTTGCCTCACCTGTTCAACCCTGCTGACCTACAGATTCGGAGAAGTCCCCTCAGTCAACATAGAGACTAGGGACATAGCGAGGGAGACCCTTCGCAAATGGGTAAGAAGGTTCCAGAAGAACTCTCAGGGACCTTACTTACCCAACGACTCCCTAAGGTGCTTACTGTTCCCCAAGGCTCTATCAAACGTGATGGTGCCCCAGGAACAGGTCCAGTCTCCCTTCATACCACAGAAGATCGACGTGGACATAGATAAGGCACTGGAAGGCATGGACATCCACCAAGAAAGGATGTCAGAAGTGTCCATTGACACCGAGAAGGACATATTGCAAGGAGGCCCTAAAGAAGACGTGGAACATCCACAAGCTGAGGAAGAAGGATCCGTTTCAATGGTAACCGAAGACCCTCAGTTTGCCGTCACGGCTTACCAACCTATGCCGTCAACTTTTTCAATCCCAACTCCACAACCAGTTGCA
Source organism: Palaemon carinicauda (assembly GCF_036898095.1). NCBI lineage: Eukaryota > Metazoa > Arthropoda > Malacostraca > Decapoda > Palaemonidae > Palaemon > Palaemon carinicauda. The sequence goes on along the minus strand of NC_090765.1, from coordinate 6,130,146 downwards.
CATGCCGACAAGAACAAAGCGATCCTCACTTCTATTCAACGGATAATGGAATTGTTCCAAAAGGAACAAGAGACGATGAGAGAATCACTCACAGCAGCAGATACTGTTGCAGGAGAGGGCGGACTGCCCTAGATCTACCAAGGGCTCCACCAAGAAGCCCCTTAAAGTGTTTGATCTCCCTCACCGCTCCAAAACCAACCCCTGGAGGTATGCGGAGAATATGCCCATGATGAATGGGAAACTATTCGTCTCAGAGAAGTTGGGGAACAAACTGATTGGAGATCTTGAGTTCTGGCCTAACTTTTCATCTTACCCAGAATGTTACACGAGACTGCGGGATGAACATGTAGCCCGTGAGGAAATGGTACCCAAAGAGGTCATTGTCTTCGAGCATGACAAGGCGCAAGCCACCCTCCTGAAAACCTTGAAAGGAGCCGGGTACACCAACTCCAAAGTCTCGGCACTGAGCAAGAGACATCCCACCTTTCTTGCTTCTTCCTCCATCTCTTTCCCCTTTTCGGAGAAAGCACTAAACCTTGCCGTCAAGGCAGTCGACGAGGGCAAACCCTGCCCAACCCTAGAGGAATGCAAACCATTCTCTCTAGCACTACCTACCTGCGAGGAGAAGTGAAAGGCTGTCCACCTAACCTTCTCCGTCTCTTAAGTTGGATCCAGAGACAGCAGGCCAACAGTTCAATGAGAACCTTCTGAAGTTGCCAGACCATCTTCTGAGGAGGGAACAAGAGTCGAAGGAGAGACTTGCGGCCTCCCTTTCTCATCAGAACTGCCTGGAAATGAGTGCAGATCTACAGAACACCCCAGAAATGTTCATCTTCCTGGCTTGTGAAAGACTTATATGCTTTCCTCAGAGCGAGGAGAGCCTGCAGAGAGTTTGTTTTGGCCTCAGCAACCATAAGACACGAACCAAGGAAGCTGATTACTTCGAACATCTGGTGTTAAGACCTTTTCCCACAGGAACTGGTCCAAGAGATCATAGCAAGAACAGCCACGGAGAACAGGAATCTTCTCCAAAAGTAGGGCATGAGCTCAAAGAGGAAATATTCCTCGGATGAAGGTCCCCAGCCCAAGAATAAAGAAGCAATGAGACCACGCAGATCTGCACAACTGCTTGCCGTGACTATGACCACGATGCCTCAGACCACTTTCCAGTTGGTCCCTCAACAACTGGTAGCCTAGTCGCCAATGTTTAACCCTAACTTTGAGAGGCAGTCAACTTCGTTTCGCCCAAGTCAGAAAGGAAAAGGTCCTTAGAGAAGTTTGCCCGGAGGTAACTCCTCTCGGGGCCAAGGAGGACGTGGTCACGGAAACAAATCCTTTAGACCCCCCATGCAGAGGGGCTACAGGTAGGAGGCAGACTGCACTACTTTCGGGATCGCTGGACCTTCGATCCCTGGGTCCACAGCCTTTAATGAATGGACTCGGGTGGAAATGGAACAGAACTCCACCCTGTTTTCCAGAGTTCCTCCAACACTCCACCCCTTATTAGAAGAATATACCTCGGAACTCTTGAACAAGAAAGTAATAAGGAAAGCGAAGTCCATCAAATTCCAGGGAAGGCTGTTTTGTGTTGCCAAGGAAGACTGTCAAACTCAGTCATTTTAGATTTATCTCCACTCAAAAAGTTCATCGAGAACAACAAATTCCGGATGTTTACTTGGCAACACAAAAGGACCCTTC